>NW_018744503.1:0-40103 GCF_001683475.1 Chenopodium quinoa | reverse complement strand
TTTTTCAAATCATATTGAATCAAATTAAAGTCAAATGCATTCTACAAAGCTAATTAAATCAAATGAAAGTCAAACACAAAAAACAAAGCTATTGAATCAAATGAAAGTCAACCACATTCAAACAAAGCTTTTTAATCAAAAGAAAGTCAAATGCTTTCAACAAAGCTCATTGAATCAAATGAAAGTCAAATGCATTCTATAAAGCTAATTTAATCAAAGAAAGTCAAACACATTCAACAAAGCTAATTGATTCAAATGAAAGTCAAACTCATTTAAACAAAGTTTTTGAATAAATTAAAGTCATATGCATACAACAAAGCTAATAAAGTCAAATGAAAGTCAAATGCATTTTAAAAGCTAATTGAATCAAATGAAAGTCAAACACATTCAAACAAAGCATTTTGAATCAAATGAAAGTGAAATGCTTTCAACAAAGCTAATTGAATCAAATGAAAGTCAAACTCATTCAAATAAAGCTTTTTGAATCGATGAAAGTAAAATGCATTTAAAAAAGCTAAGTGAATCAAATGAAAGTCAAATGCATTACAAAGCTAATTGAATCTAATAAAAGTCAAACACATTCAACAAAGTAATTGAATCAAATGAAAGTCAAACACATTCAAACAATGGTTTTTGAATCAAATGAAAGTCTAATGCATTCTATAAAGCTAATTGTATCAAATGAAAATAACACATTCAAACAAAGCTATTTAAATCAAATGAAAGTCAAATCATTCTACAAAGCATATTGAATCAAATGAAGTCAAACACAATCAAACAAAGCTAATTAAATCAAATGAATGTCTAATGCATTCTACAACGCCAATTGAATCAAATGAAAGTAAACACATTCAAACAAAGCTTTTTGAATAATTCAAAGTAAAATGCATTCATTAAAGCTAATTGTATCAAATGAAATTCAAATGCATTCTACAAAGCAAATTAAATCAAATGAAAGTAAAACATTCAAACATAGCTAATTGAATCAAATAAAAGTCAAACATATTCAAACAAAGCTTTTTAAATCATATGAAAGTCAAATGCATTCAAAGCTAATTTAATCAAATGAAAGTCAAATGCATTTTACAAAGCTAATTGAATCAATGAAAATGAAAAGCATTCAAACAAAGCTAATTGAATCAAATGAAACTCTAATGCATTCTACAAAGCTAATTGAATCAATGAAAGTCAAACACATTCAAACAAAGCTTTTTGAATCAAATGAAAGTCAAATGCATTCAACAAAGCTAATTGAATCAAATGAAAGTCAAACACAATCAAAAAAGTCTAATGCATTCTAAAACGCCAATTGAATCAAATGAAAGTCAAACACATTCAAACAAAGCTTTTTGAATCAAATGAAAATTCAAATGCATTCATCAAAGCTAATTGAATCAAATGAAAGTCAAATGCATTCTACAAAGATAATTAAATCAATGAAAGTAAAACACATTCAAACATAGCTAATTGATTCAAATAAAAGTCAAACACATTCAAACAAAGGTTTTTGAATCATATGAAAGTCAAATGCATTCAAAAACCTAATTTAATCAAATGAAAGTCAAATGCATTCTACAAAGCTAATTGAATCAATTGAAAGTGAAAAGCATTCAAAAAAGCTAATTGAATCAAATGAAAGTCTAATGCATTCTACAAAGCTAATTGAATCAAATGAAAGTCAAACACATTCAAACAAACTTTATGAATCTAATGAAAGTCAAATGCATTCAACAAAGCTAATTTAATCAAATGAAAGTCAAACACAATCACACAACGCTATTTGAATCAAATGAAAGTCTAATGCATTCTAAAGCTAATGAATCAAAAGAAAGTCAAACACATTCAAACAAAGCTTTTTAAATCAAATAAAAGTCAAATGCATTCAACAAAGCTAATTGAATCAAATTAGAGTCAAATGCCATCAAAAAGTTAAATCAAATGAAAGTCAAACACATTAAAACAAAGCTAATTGATTCAAATGAAAGTCAAACACATTCAAACAAAGCTCAAATAAAAAATGCTATTTGAATCAAATGAAAGTCAAATGCACAAATCAATCAAATGAAAGCCAAATGCATTCTACAAAGCTAATTAAATCAAATGAAAGTCAAACACATTCAAACAAAGCTAATTGTATCAAATGAAAATCAAACACATTCAAACAAAGCTTTTTGAATCATATTAAAAGTCAAATGCATTCAAAGAAGCTATTTGAATCAAATGAAAGTCGGATGCATTTTTCAAATCATATTGAATCAAATGAAAGTCAAATGCATTCTACAAAGCTAATTAAATCAAATGAAGTCAAACACAATAAAACAAAGCTAATTGAATCAAATGAAAGTCAACCACAGTCAAACAAAGCTTTTTTAATCAAAAGAAAGTCAAATGCTTTCAACAAAGCTCATTGAATCAAATGAAAGTCAAATGCATTCTATAAAGCTAATTAATCAAATGAAAGTCAAACACATTCAAACAAAGCTAATTGATTCAAATGAAAGTCAAACTCATTCAAACAAAGTTTTTGAATAAAATTAAGTCATATGCATACAACAAAGCTAATAAAGTCAAATGAAAGTCAAATGCATTTTAAAAGCTAATTGAATCAAATGAAAGTCAAACACATTCAAACAAAGCATTTTGAATCAAATGAAAGTGAAATGCTTTCAACAAGCTAATTGAATCAAATGAAAGTCAAACTCATTCAAATAAAGCTTTTTGAATCGTATGAAAGTAAAATGCATTTAAAAAAGCTAAGTGAATCAAATGAAAGTCAAATGCATTCCACAAAGCTAATTGAATCTAATAAAAGTCAAACACATTCTAACAAAGGTAATTGAAACAAATGAAAGTCAAACGCATTCAAACAATGGTTTTTGAATCAAATGAAAGTCTAATGCATTCTATAAAGCTAATTGTATCAAATGAAAATCCAACACATTCAAACAAAGCTATTTAAATCAAATGAAAGTCAAATTCATTCTACAAAGCATATTGAATCAAATGAAAGTCAAACACAATCAAACAAAGCTAATTAAATCAAATGAATGTCTAATGCATTCTACAACGCCAATTGAATCAAATGAAAGTAAAACACATTCAAACAAATTTTTGAATAATCAAAGTAAAATGCATTCATTAAAGCTAATTGTATCAAATGAAATTCAAATGCATTCTACAAAGCAAATTAAATCAAATGAAAGTAAAATACATTCAAACATAGCTAATTGATCAAATAAAAGTCAAACATATTCAAACAAAGCTTTTTAAATCATATGAAAGTCAAATGCATTCCACAAAGCAAATTTAATCAAATGAAAGTCAAATGCATTTTACAAAGCTAATTGAATCAATTGAAAATGAAAAGCATTCAAAAAGCTAATTGAATCAAATGAAACTCTAATGCATTCTACAAAGCTAATTGAATCAATGAAAGTCAAACACATTCAAACAAAGCTTTTTGAATCAAATGAAAGTCAAATACATTCAACAAAGCTAATTGAATCAAATGAAAGTCAAACACAATCAACAAAGCTAATTGAATCAAATGAAAGTCTAATGCATTCTAAAACGCCAATTGAATCAAATGAAAGTCAAACACATTCAAACAAAGCTTTTTGAATCAAATAAAATTCAAATGCATTCATCAAATCTAATTGAATCAAATGAAAGTCAAATGCATTCTACAAATATAATTAAATCAAATGAAAGTAAAACACATTCAAACATAGCTAATTGATTCAAATAAAAGTCAAACACATTCAAACAAAGGTTTTTGAATCATATGAAAGTCAAATGCATTCCAAAAACCTAATTTAATCAAATGAAAGTCAAATGCATTCTACAAAGCTAATTGAATCAATTGAAAGTGAAAAGCATTCAAATAAAGCTAATTGAATCAAATGAAAGTCTAATGCATTCTACAAGCTAATTGAATCAAAAGAAAGTCAAACACATTCAAACAAAGCTTTTTAAATCAAATAAAAGTCAAATGCATTCAACAAAGCTAATTGAATCAAATTAAGTCAAATGCATTTTATAAACTAATTAAATCAAATGAAAGTCAAACACATTAAAACAAAGCTAATTGATTCAAATGAAAGTCAAACACATTAAACAAAGCTAATTGATTCAAATGAAAGTCAAACACATTCAACAAAGCTTTTTAAATCAAATTAAAGTGAAATGCATTCATAGAAGCTATTTGAATCAAATGAAAGTCAAATGCATTTCAAATCATATTGAATCAAATGAAAGCCAAATGCATTCTACAAAGCTAATTAAATCAAATGAAAGTCAAACACATTCAAACAAAGCTAATTGTATCAAATGAAAATCAAACACATTCAAACAAAGCTTTTTGAATCATATTAAAAGTCAAATGCATTCAAAGAAGCTATTTGAATCAAATGAAAGTCGGATGCATTTTTCAAATCATATTGAATCAAATTAAAGTCAAATGCATTCTACAAAGCTAATTAAATCAAATGAAGTCAAACACAATAAAAAAGCTATTGAATCAAATGAAAGTCAACCACAGTCAAACAAAGCTTTTTTAATCAAAAGAAAGTCAAATGCTTTCAACAAAGCTCATTGAATCAAATGAAAGTCAAATGCATTCTATAAAGCTAATTAATCAAATGAAAGTCAAACACATTCAAACAAAGCTAATTGATTCAAATGAAAGTCAAACTCATTAAACAAAGTTTTTGAATCAAAATTAGAGTCATATGCATACAACAAAGCTAATAAAGTCAAATGAAAGTCAAATGCATTTTAAAAGCTAATTGAATCAAATGAAAGTCAAACACATTCAAACAAAGCATTTTGAATCAAATGAAAGTGAAATGCTTTCAACAAAGCTAATTGAATCAAATGAAAGTCAAACTCATTCAAATAAAGCTTTTTGAATCGTATGAAAGTAAAATGCATTTAAAAAAGCTAAGTGAATCAAATGAAAGTCAAATGCATTCCACAAAGCTAATTGAATCTAATAAAAGTCAAACACAAACAAAGGTAATTGAAACAAATGAAAGTCAAACGCATTCAAACAATGGTTTTTGAATCAAATGAAAGTCTAATGCATTCTATAAAGCTAATTGTATCAAATGAAAATCAAACACATTCAAACAAAGCTATTTAAATCAAATGAAAGTCAAATTCATTCTACAAAGCATGAATCAAATGAAAGTCAAACACAATCAAACAAAGCTAATTGAATCAAATGAATGTCTAATGCATTCTACAACGCCAATTGAATCAAATGAAAGTAAAACACATTCAAACAAAGCTTTTTGAATAATTCAAAGTAAAATGCATTCATTAAAGCTAATTGTATCAAATGAAATTCAAATGCATTCTACAAAGCAAATTAAATCAAATGAAAGTAAAACACATTCAAACATAGCTAATTGAATCAAATAAAAGTCAAACATATTCAAACAAAGCTTTTTAAATCATATGAAAGTCAAATGCATTCCACAAAGCAAATTTAATCAAATGAAAGTCAAATGCATTTTACAAAGCTAATTGAATCAATTGAAAATGAAAAGCATTCAAACAAAGCTAATTGAATCAAATGAAACTCTAATGACAAAGCTAATTGAAAATGAAAGTCAACACATTCAAACAAAGCTTTTTGAATCAAATGAAAGTCAAATACATTCAACAAAGCTAATTGAATCAAATGAAAGTCAAACACAATCAAACAAAGCTAATTGAATCAAATGAAAGTCTAATGCATTCAAAACGCCAATTGAATCAAATGAAAGTCAAACACATTCAAACAAAGCTTTTTGAATCAAATGAAAGTCAAATGCATTCATCAAAGCTAATTGAATCAAATGAAAGTCAAATGCATTCTACAAAGATAATTAAATCAAATGAAAGTAAAACACATTCAAACATAGCTAATTGATTCAAATAAAAGTCAAACACATTCAAACAAAGGTTTTTGAATCATATGAAAGTCAAATGCATTCCAAAAAACCTAATTTAATCAAATGAAAGTCAAATGCATTCTACAAAGCTAATTGAATCAATTGAAAGTGAAAAGCATTCAAACAAAGCTAATTGAATCAAATGAAAGTCTAATGCATTCTACAAGCTAATTGAATCAAAGAAAGTCAAACACATTCAAACAAAACTTTATGAATCTAATGAAAGTCAAATGCATTCAACAAAGCTAATTAATCAAATGAAAGTCAAACACAATCACACAACGCTATTTGAATCAAATGAAAGTCTAATGCATTCTACAAAGCTAATTGAATCAAAAGAAAGTCAAACACATTCAAACAAAGCTTTTTAAATCAAATAAAAGTCAAATGCATTCAACAAAGCTAATTGAATCAAATTAAGTCAAATGCATTTTATAAAGAATCAAATGAAAGGCTAAATCAAATGAAAGTCAAACACATTAAAACAAAGCTAATTGATTCAAATGAAAGTCAAACACATTCAAACAAAGCTTTTTAAATCAAATTAAAGTGAAATGCATTCATAAAGCTATTTGAATCAAATGAAAGTCAAATGCACAAATCATATTGAATCAAATGAAAGCCAAATGCATTCTACAAAGCTAATTAAATCAAATGAAAGTCAAACACATTCAAACAAAGCTAATTGTATCAAATGAAAATCAAACACATTCAAACAAAGCTTTTTGAATCATATTAAAAGTCAAATGCATTCAAAGAAGCTATTTGAATCAAATGAAAGTCGGATGCATTTTTCAAATCATATTGAATCAAATTAAAGTCAAATGCATTCTACAAAGCTAATTAAATCAAATGAAGTCAAACACAATAAAACAAAGCTATTGAATCAAATGAAAGTCAACCACAGTCAAACAAAGCTTTTTTAATCAAAAGAAAGTCAAATGCTTTCAACAAAGCTCATTGAATCAAATGAAAGTCAAATGCATTCTATAAAGCTAATTAATCAAATGAAAGTCAAACACATTCAAACAAAGCTAATTGATTCAAATGAAAGTCAAACTCATTTAAACAAAGTTTTTGAATAAAAATTAAGTCATATGCATACAACAAAGCTAATAAAGTCAAATGAAAGTCAAATGCATTTTAAAAGCTAATTGAATCAAATGAAAGTCAAACACATTCAAACAAAGCATTTTGAATCAAATGAAAGTGAAATGCTTTCAACAAAGCTGATTGAATCAAATGAAAGTCAAACTCATTCAAATAAAGCTTTTTGAATCGTATGAAAGTAAAATGCATTAAAAAAGCTAAGTGAATCAAATGAAAGTCAAATGCATTCCACAAAGCTAATTGAATCTAATAAAAGTCAAACACATTCTAACAAAGGTAATTGAAAAAATGAAAGTCAAACGCATTCAAACAATGGTTTTTGAATCAAATGAAAGTCTAATGCATTCTATAAAGCTAATTGTATCAAATGAAAATCCAACACATTCAAACAAAGCTATTTAAATCAAATGAAAGTCAAATTCATTCTACAAAGCATATTGAATCAAATGAAAGTCAAACACAATCAAACAAAGCTAATTAAATCAAATGAATGTCTAATGCATTCTAAACGCCAATTGAATCAAATGAAAGTAAAACACATTCAAACAAAGTTTTTGAAAATTCAAAGTAAAATGCATTCATTAAAGCTAATTGTATCAAATGAAATTCAAATGCATTCTACAAAGCAAATTAAATCAAATGAAAGTAAAACACATTCAAACATAGCTAATTGAATCAAATAAAAGTCAAACATATTCAAACAAAGCTTTTTAAATCATATGAAAGTCAAATGCATTCCACAAAGCAAATTTAATCAAATGAAAGTCAAATGCATTTTACAAAGCTAATTGAATCAATTGAAAATGAAAAGCATTCAAACAAAGCTAATTGAATCAAATGAAACTCTAATGCATTCTACAAAGCTAATTGAATCAAGAAAGTCAAACACATTCAAACAAAGCTTTTTGAATCAAATGAAAGTCAAATACATTCAACAAAGCTAATTGAATCAAATGAAAGTCAAACACAATCAAACAAAGCTAATTGAATCAAATGAAAGTCTAATGCATTCTAAAACGCCAATTGAATCAAATGAAAGTCAAACACATTCAAACAAAGCTTTTTGAATCAAATGAAATTCAAATGCATTCATCAAATCTAATTGAATCAAATGAAAGTCAAATGCATTCTACAAATATAATTAAATCAATGAAAGTAAAACACATTCAAACATAGCTAATTGATTCAAATAAAAGTCAAACACATTCAAACAAAGGTTTTTGAATCATATGAAAGTCAAATGCATTCCAAAAACCTAATTTAATCAAATGAAAGTCAAATGCATTCTACAAAGCTAATTGAATCAATTGAAAGTGAAAAGCATTCAAATAAAGCTAATTGAATCAAATGAAAGTCTAATGCATTCTACAAGCTAATTGAATCAAACGAAAGTCAAACACATTCAAACAAAACTTTATGAATCTAATGAAAGTCAAATGCATTCAACAAAGCTAATTTAATCAAATGAAAGTCAAACACAATCACACAACGCTATTTGAATCAAATGAAAGTCTAATGCATTCTACAAAGCTAATTGAATCAAAAGAAAGTCAAACACATTCAAACAAAGCTTTTTAAATCAAATAAAAGTCAAATGCATTCAACAAAGCTAATTGAATCAAATGCATTTTATAAAGCTAATTAAATCAAATGAAAGAAAACAAATGAAAGTCAAACACATTAAAACAAAGCTAATTGATTCAAATGAAAGTCAAACACATTCAAACAAAGCTTTTTAAATCAAATTAAAGTGAAATGCATTCATAGAAGCTATTTGAATCAAATGAAAGTCAAATGCATTCTTCAAATCATATTGAATCAAATGAAAGCCAAATGCATTCTACAAAGCTAATTAAATCAAATGAAAGTCAAACACATTCAAACAAAGCTAATTGTATCAAATGAAAATCAAACACATTCAAACAAAGCTTTTTGAATCATATTAAAAGTCAAATGCATTCAAAGAAGCTATTTGAATCAAATGAAAGTCGGATGCATTTTTCAAATCATATTGAATCAAATAAAGTCAAATGCATTCTACAAAGCTAATTAAATCAAATGAAGTCAAACACAATAAAACAAAGCTAATTGAATCAAATGAAAGTCAACCACAGTCAAACAAAGCTTTTTTAATCAAAAGAAAGTCAAATGCTTTCAACAAAGCTCATTGAATCAAATGAAAGTCAAATGCATTCTATAAAGCTAATTAAATCAAATGAAAGTCAAACACATTCAAACAAAGCTAATTGATTCAAATGAAAGTCAAACTCATTCAAACAAAGTTTTTGAATCAAAATTAAGTCATATGCATACAACAAAGCTAATAAAGTCAAATGAAAGTCAAATGCATTTTAAAAGCTAATTGAATCAAATGAAAGTCAAACACATTCAAACAAAGCATTTTGAATCAAATGAAAGTGAAATGCTTTCAACAAAGCTAATTGAATCAAATGAAAGTCAAACTCATTCAAATAAAGCTTTTTGAATCGTATGAAAGTAAAATGCATTTAAAAAGCTAAGTGAATCAAATGAAAGTCAAATGCATTCCACAAAGCTAATTGAATCTAATAAAAGTCAAACACATTCTAACAAAGGTAATTGAAACAAAAAGTCAAACGCATTCAAACAATGGTTTTTGAATCAAATGAAAGTCTAATGCATTCTATAAAGCTAATTGTATCAAATGAAAAAACACATTCAAACAAAGCTATTTAAATCAAATGAAAGTCAAATGCATTCTACAAAGCATATTGAATCAAATGAAAGTCAAACACAATCAAACAAAGCTAATTAAATCAAATGAATGTCTAATGCATTCTACAACGCCAATTGAATCAAATGAAAGTCAAACACATTCAAACAAAGCTTTTGAATAATTCAAAGTAAAATGCATTCATTAAAGCTAATTGTATCAAATGAAATTCAAATGCATTCTACAAAGCAAATTAAATCAAATGAAAGTAAAACACATTCAAACATAGCTAATTGAATCAAATAAAAGTCAAACATATTCAAACAAAGCTTTTTAAATCATATGAAAGTCAAATGCATTCCACAAAGCAAATTTAATCAAATGAAAGTCAAATGCATTTTACAAAGCTAATTGAATCAATTGAAAATGAAAAGCATTCAAACAAAGCTAATTGAATCAAATGAAACTCTAATGCATTCTACAAAGCTAATTGAACCAATGAAAGTCAAACACATTCAAACAAAGCTTTTTGAATCAAATGAAAGTCAAATACATTCAACAAAGCTAATTGAATCAAATGAAAGTCAAACACAATCAAACAAAGCTAATTGAATCAAATGAAAGTCTAATGCATTCTAAAACGCCAATTGAATCAAATGAAAGTCAAACACATTCAAACAAAGCTTTTTGAATCAAATGAAATTCAAATGCATTCATCAAAGCTAATTGAATCAAATGAAAGTCAAATGCATTCTACAAAGATAATTAAATCAAACACATTCAAACATAGCTAATTGATTCAAATAAAAGTCAAACACATTCAAACAAAAGTTTTTGAATCATATGAAAGTCAAATGCATTCCAAAAACCTAATTTAATCAAATGAAAGTCAAATGCATTCTACAAAGCTAATTGAATCAATTGAAAGTGAAAAGCATTCAAATAAAGCTAATTGAATCAAATGAAAGTCTAATGCATTCTACAAGCTAATTGAATCAAATGAAAGTCAAACACATTCAAACAAAACTTTATGAATCTAATGAAAGTCAAATGCATTCAACAAAGCTAATTTAATCAAATGAAAGTCAAACACAATCACACAACGCTATTTGAATCAAATGAAAGTCTAATGCATTCTACAAAGCTAATTGAATCAAAAGAAAGTCAAACACATTCAAACAAAGCTTTTTAAATCAAATAAAAGTCAAATGCATTCAACAAAGCTAATTGAATCAAATTAGAGTCAAATGCATTTTATAAAGCTAATTAAATCAAATGAAAGTCAAACACATTAAAACAAAGCTAATTGATCAAATGAAAGTCAAACACATTAAAACAAAGCTTCAAATGAAAGTCAACACATTCAAACAAAGCTTTTTAATCAAATTAAAGTGAAATGCATTCATAGAAGCTATTTGAATCAAATGAAAGTCAAATGCATTCTTCAAATCATATTGAATCAAATGAAAGCCAAATGCATTCTACAAAGCTAATTAAATCAAATGAAAGTCAAACACATTCAAACAAAGCTAATTGTATCAAATGAAAATCAAACACATTCAAACAAAGCTTTTTGAATCATATTAAAAGTCAAATGCATTCAAAGAAGCTATTTGAATCAAATGAAAGTCGATGCATTTTTCAAATCATATTGAATCAAAAAGTCAAATGCATTCTACAAAGCTAATTAAATCAAATGAAGTCAAACAATAAAACAAAGCTATTGAATCAAATGAAAGTCAACCACAGTCAAACAAAGCTTTTTTAATCAAAAGAAAGTCAAATGCTTTCAACAAAGCTCATTGAATCAAATGAAAGTCAAATGCATTCTATAAAGCTAATTTAATCAAATGAAAGTCAAACACATTCAAACAAAGCTAATTGATTCAAATGAAAGTCAAACTCATTCAAACAAAGTTTTTGAATAAAATTAAAGTCATATGCATACAACAAAGCTAATAAAGTCAAATGAAAGTCAAATGCATTTTAAAAGCTAATTGAATCAAATGAAAGTCAAACACATTCAAACAAAGCATTTTGAATCAAATGAAAGTGAAATGCTTTCAACAAAGCTGATTGAATCAAATGAAAGTCAAACTCATTCAAATAAAGCTTTTTGAATCGTATGAAAGTAAAATGCATTTAAAAAAGCTAAGTGAATCAAATGAAAGTCAAATGCATTCCACAAAGCTAATTGAATCTAATAAAAGTCAAACACATTCTAACAAAGGTAATTGAAACAAATGAAAGTCAAACATTCAAACAATGGTTTTTGAATCAAATGAAAGTCTAATGCATTCTATAAAGCTAATTGTATCAAATGAAAATCAACACATTCAAACAAAGCTATTTAAATCAAATGAAAGTCAAATTCATTCTACAAAGCATATTGAATCAAATGAAAGTCAAACACAATCAAACAAAGCTAATTAAATCAAATGAATGTCTAATGCATTCTACAACGCCAATTGAATCAAATGAAAGTCAAACACATTCAAACAAAGCTTTTTGAATAATCAAAGTAAAATGCATTCATTAAAGCTAATTGTATCAAATGAAATTCAAATGCATTCTACAAAGCAAATTAAATCAAATGAAAGTAAAAATACATTCAAACATAGCTAATTGAATCAAATAAAAGTCAAACATATTCAAACAAAGCTTTTTAAATCATATGAAAGTCAAATGCATTCCACAAAGCAATTTAATCAAATGAAAGTCAAATGCATTTTACAAAGCTAATTGAATCAATTGAAAATGAAAAGCATTCAAACAAAGCTAATTGAATCAAATGAAACTCTAATGCATTCTACAAAGCTAATTGAAAATGAAAGTCAAACACATTCAAACAAAGCTTTTTGAATCAAATGAAAGTCAAATACATTCAACAAAGCTAATTGAATCAAATGAAAGTCAAACACAATCAAACAAAGCTAATTGAATCAAATGAAAGTCTAATGCATTCTAAAACGCCAATTGAATCAAATGAAAGTCAAACACATTCAAACAAAGCTTTTTGAATCAAATGAAAGTCAAATGCATTCATCAAAGCTAATTGAATCAAATGAAAGTCAAATGCATTCTACAAAGATAATTAAATCAAATGAAAGTAAAACACATTCAAACATAGCTAATTGATTCAAATAAAAGTCAAACACATTCAAACAAAGGTTTTTGAATCATATGAAAGTCAAATGCATTCCAAAAACCTAATTTAATCAAATGAAAGTCAAATGCATTCTACAAAGCTAATTGAATCAATTGAAAGTGAAAAGCATTCAAAAAAGCTAATTGAATCAAATGAAAGTCTAATGCATTCTACAAGCTAATTGAATCAAATGAAAGTCAAACACATTCAAACAAAACTTTATGAATCTAATGAAAGTCAAATGCATTCAACAAAGCTAATTTAATCAAATGAAAGTCAAACACAATCACACAACGCTATTTGAATCAAATGAAAGTCTAATGCATTCTACAAAGCTAATTGAATCAAAAGAAAGTCAAACACATTCAAACAAAGCTTTTTAAATCAAATAAAAGTCAAATGCATTCAACAAAGCTAATTGAATCAAATTAGAGTCAAATGCATTTTATAAAGCTAATTAAATCAAATGAAAGTCAAACACATTTAAACAAAGCTAATTGATTCAAATGAAAGTCAAACACATTAAAACAAAGCTAATTGATTCAAATGAAAGTCAAACACATTCAAACAAAGCTTTTTAAATCAAATTAAAGTGAAATGCATTCATAGAAGCTATTTGAATCAAATGAAAGTCAAATGCATTCTTCAAAATCATATTGAATCAAATGAAAGCCAAATGCATTCTACAAAGCTAATTAAATCAAATGAAAGTCAAACACATTCAAACAAAGCTAATTGTATCAAATGAAAATCAAACACATTCAAACAAAGCTTTTTGAATCATATTAAAAGTCAAATGCATTCAAAGAAGCTATTTGAATCAAATGAAAGTCGGATGCATTTTTCAAATCATATTGAATCAAATGAAAGTCAAATGCATTCTACAAAGCTAATTAAATCAAATGAAGTCAAACACAATAAAACAAAGCTAATTGAATCAAATGAAAGTCAACCACAGTCAAACAAAGCTTTTTTAATCAAAAGAAAGTCAAATGCTTTCAACAAAGCTCATTGAATCAAATGAAAGTCAAATGCATTCTATAAAGCTAATTTAAATCAAATGAAAGTCAAACACATTCAAACAAAGCTAATTGATTCAAATGAAAGTCAAACTCATTTAAACAAAGTTTTTGAATAAAAATTAAGTCATATGCATACAACAAAGCTAATAAAGTCAAATGAAAGTCAAATGCATTTTAAAAGCTAATTGAATCAAATGAAAGTCAAACACATTCAAACAAAGCATTTTGAATCAAATGAAAGTGAAATGCTTTCAACAAAGCTGATTGAATCAAATGAAAGTCAAACTCATTCAAAAAAGCTTTTTGAATCGTATGAAAGTAAAATGCATTTAAAAAGCTAAGTGAATCAAATGAAAGTCAAATGCATTCCACAAAGCTAATTGAATCTAATAAAAGTCAAACACATTCAACAAAGGTAATTGAAACAAATGAAAGTCAAACGCATTCAAACAATGGTTTTTGAATCAAATGAAAGTCTAATGCATTCTATAAAGCTAATTGTATCAAATGAAAATCAAACACATTCAAACAAAGCTATTTAAATCAAATGAAAGTCAAATTCAAAGCATATTGAATCAAATGAAAGTCAAACACAATCAAACAAAGCTAATTAAATCAAATGAATGTCTAATGCATTCTACAACGCCAATTGAATCAAATGAAAGTCAAACACATTCAAACAAAGCTTTTTGAATAATCAAAGTAAAATGCATTCATTAAAGCTAATTGTATCAAATGAAATTCAAATGCATTCTACAAAGCAAATTAAATCAAATGAAAGTAAAATACATTCAAACATAGCTAATTGAATCAAATAAAAGTCAAACATATTCAAACAAAGCTTTTTAAATCATATGAAAGTCAAATGCATTCCACAAAGCAAATTTAATCAAATGAAAGTCAAATGCATTTACAAAGCTAATTGAATCAATTGAAAATGAAAAGCATTCAAACAAAGCTAATTGAATCAAATGAAACTCTAATGCATTCTACAAAGCTAATTGAACCAAATGAAAGTCAAACACATTCAAACAAAGCTTTTTGAATCAAATGAAAGTCAAATACATTCAACAAAGCTAATTGAATCAAATGAAAGTCAAACACAATCAAACAAAGCTAATTGAATCAAATGAAAGTCTAATGCATTCTAAAACGCAATTGAATCAAATGAAAGTCAAACACATTCAAACAAAGCTTTTTGAATCAAATGAAATTCAAATGCATTCATCAAATCTAATTGAATCAAATGAAAGTCAAATGCATTCTACAAAGATAATTAAATCAATGAAAGTAAAACACATTCAAACATAGCTAATTGATTCAAATAAAAGTCAAACACATTCAAACAAAGGTTTTTGAATCATATGAAAGTCAAATGCATTCCAAAAACCTAATTTAATCAAATGAAAGTCAAATGCATTCTACAAAGCTAATTGAATCAATTGAAAGTGAAAAGCATTCAAATAAAGCTAATTGAATCAAATGAAGTCTAATGCATTCTACAAGCTAATTGAATCAAACGAAAGTCAAACACATTCAAACAAACTTTATGAATCTAATGAAAGTCAAATGCATTCAACAAAGCTAATTTAATCAAATGAAAGTCAAACACAATCACACAACGCTATTTGAATCAAATGAAAGTCTAATGCATTCTACAAAGCTAATTGAATCAAAAGAAAGTCAAACACATTCAAACAAAGCTTTTTAAATCAAATAAAAGTCAAATGCATTCAACAAAGCTAATTGAATCAAATTAGAGTCAAATGCATTTTATAAAGCTAATTAAATCAAATGAAAGTCAAACACATTAAAACAAAGCTAATTGATTCAAATGAAAGTCAAACACATTCAAACAAAGCTTTTTGAATCAAATTAAAGTCAAATGCATTCATAGAAGCTATTTGAATCAAATGAAAGTCAAATGCATTCTTCAAATCATATTGAATCAAATGAAAGCCAAATGCATTCTACAAAGCTAATTAAATCAAATGAAAGTCAAACACATTCAAACAAAGCTAATTGTATCAAATGAAAATCAAACACATTCAAACAAAGCTTTTTGAATCATATTAAAAGTCAAATGCATTCAAAAAGCTATTTGAATCAAATGAAAGTCGATGCATTTTTCAAATCATATTGAATCAAATGAAAGTCAAATGTGTTCTACAAAGCTAATTAAATCAAATGAATGTCAAACAAATAAAACAAAGCTATTGAATCAAATGAAAGTCAAACACAGTCAAACAAAGCTTTTTAATAAAAGAAAGTCAAATGCTTTCAACAAAGCTAATTGAATCAAATGAAAGTCAAATGCATTCTATAAAGCTAATTAAATCAAATGAAAGTCAAACACATTCAAACAAAGCTAATTGATTCAAATGAAAGTCAAACACATTCAAACAAAGCTTTTTGAATCATATGAAAGTCAAATGCATTCCAAAAACCTAATTTAATCAAATGAAAGTCAAATGCATTCTACAAAGCTAATTGAATCAATTGAAAGTCAAAAGCATTCAAACAAAGCTAATTGAATCAAATGAAAGTCTAATGCATTCTACAAAGCTAATTGAATCAAATGAAAGTCAAACATTCAAACAAAGCTTTTTAAATCAAATAAAAGTCAAATGCATTCAACAAAGCTAATTGAATCAAATTAGAGTCAAATGCATTTTATAAAGCTAATTAAATCAAATGAAAGTCAAACAATTAAAACAAAGCTAATTGATTCAAATGAAAGTCAAACACATTCAAACAAAGCTTTTTAAATCAAATTAAAGTCAATGCATTCAAGCTATTTGAATCAAATGAAAGTCAAATGCATTCTTCAAATCATATTGAATCAAATGAAAGCCAAATGCATTCTACAAAGCTAATTAAATCAAATGAAAGTCAAACACATTCAAACAAAGCTAATTGTATCAAATGAAAATCAAACACATTCAAACAAAGCTTTTTGAATCATATTAAAAGTCAAATGCATTCAAAGAAGCTATTTGAATCAAATGAAAGTCGGATGCATTTTCAAATCATATTGAATCAAATGAAAGTCAAATGCATTCTACAAAGTAATTAAATCAAATGAATGTCAAACACAATAAAACAAAGCTGAATCAAATGAAAGTCAACCACAGTCAAACAAAGCTTTTTTAATCAAAAGAAAGTCAATGCTTTCAACAAAGCTCATTGAATCAAATGAAAGTCAAATGCATTCTATAAAGCTAATTTAATCAAATGAAAGTCAAACACATTCAAACAAAGCTAATTGATTCAAATGAAAGTCAAACTCATTCAAACAAAGTTTTTGAATAAAAATTAAGTCATATGCATACAACAAAGCTAATAAAGTCAAATGAAAGTCAAATGCATTTTAAAAGCTAATTGAATCAAATGAAAGTCAAACACATTCAAACAAAGCATTTTGAATCAAATGAAAGTGAAATGCTTTCAACAAAGCTAATTGAATCAAATGAAAGTCAAACTCATTCAAATAAAGCTTTTTGAATCGTATGAAAGTAAAATGCATTTAACAAAGCTAATTAAATCAAATGAAAGTCAAACACATTTAAACAAAGCTAATTGTATCAAATGAAAATCAAACACATTCAAACAAAGCTTTTTGAATCATATTAAAAGTCAAATGCATTCAAAGAAGCTATTTGAATCAAATGAAAGTCAGATGCATTTTTCAAATCATATTGAATCAAATGAAAGTCAAATGCATTCTACAAAGCTAATTAAATCAAATGAAAGTCAAACACAATAAAACAAAGCTAATTGAATAAAATGAAAGTCAACCACAGTCAAACAAAGCTTTTTAATAAAAGAATGTCAAATGCTTTCAACAAAGCTCATTGAATAAAATGAAAGTCAAATGCATTCTATAAAGCTAATTAAATCAAATGAAAGTCAAACACATTCAAACAAAGCTAATTGATTCAAATGAAAGTCAAACTCATTCAACAAAGTTTTTGAATCAAAATTAAAGTCATATGCATACAACAAAGCTAAAAAGTCAAATGAAAGTCAAAGGCATTTTTAAAAGCTAATTGAATCAAATGAAAGTCAAACACATTCAAACAAAGCATTTTGAATCAAATGAAAGTGAAATGCAACAAAGCTAATTGAATCAAATGAAAGTCAAACTCATTCAAATAAAGCTTTTTGAATCGTATGAAAGTAAAATGCATTTAAAAGCTAAGAATCAAATGAAAGTCAAATGCATTCACAAAGCTAATTGAATCTAATAAAAGTCAAACACATTCTAACAAAGGTAATTGAAACAAATGAAAGTCAAACGCATTCAAACAATGGTTTTTGAATCAAATGAAAGTCTAATGCATTCTATAAAGCTAATTGTATCAAATGAAAATCCAACACATTCAAACAAAGCTATTTAAATCAAATGAAAGTCAAATTCATTCTACAAAGCATATTGAATCAAATGAAAGTCAAACACAATCAAACAAAGCTAATTAAATCAAATGAATGTCTAATGCATTCTACAACGCCAATTGAATCAAATGAAAGTCAAACACATTCAAACAAAGCTTTTTGAATAATTCAAAGAAATGCATTCATTAAAGCTAATTGTATCAAATGAAATTCAAATGCATTCTACAAAGCAAATTAAATCAAATGAAAGTAAAATACATTCAAACATAGCTAATTGAATCAAATAAAAGTCAAACATATTCAAACAAAGCTTTTTAAATCATATGAAAGTCAAATGCATTCCACAAAGCAAATTTAATCAAATGAAAGTCAAATGCATTTTACAAAGCTAATTGAATCAATTGAAAATGAAAAGCATTCAAACAAAGGTAATTGAATCAAAATGAAACTCTAATGCATTCTACAAAGCTAATTCAAATGAAAGTCAAACACATTCAAACAAAGCTTTTTGAATCAAATGAAAGTCAAATACATTCAACAAAGCTAATTGAATCAAATGAAAGTCAAACAAAAAATTGAATCAAATGAAAGTCTAATGCATTCAAAAATTGAATCAAATGAAAGTCAAACACATTCAAACAAAGCTTTTTGAATCAAATGAAATTCAAATGCATTCATCAAATCTAATTGAATCAAATGAAAGTCAAATGCATTCTACAAAGATAATTAAATCAATGAAAGTAAAACACATTCAAACATAGCTAATTGATTCAAATAAAAGTCAAACACATTCAAACAAAGTTTTTGAATCATATGAAAGTCAAATGCATTCCAAAAACCTAATTTAATCAAATGAAAGTCAAATGCATTCTACAAAGCTAATTGAATCAATTGAAAGTGAAAAGCATTCAAACAAAGCTAATTGAATCAAATGAAAGTCTAATGCATTCTACAAGCTAATTGAATCATGAAAGTCAAACACATTCAAACAAAACTTTATGAATCTAATGAAAGTCAAATGCATTCAACAAAGCTAATTTAATCAAATGAAAGTCAAACACAATCACACAAGCTATTTGAATCAAATGAAAGTCTAATGCATTCTACAAAGCTAATTGAATCAAAAAGAAAGTCAAACACATTCAAAAAAGCTTTTTAAATCAAATAAAAGTCAAATGCATTCAAACAAAGCTAATTGAATCAAATTAGAGTCAAATGCATTTATAAAGCTAATTAAATCAAATGAAAGTCAAACACATTTAAAACAAAGCTAATTGATTCAAATGAAAGTCAAACACATTCAAACAAAGCTTTTTGAATTAATTAAAGTCAAATGCATTCATAAAGCTTTTGAATCAAATGAAAGTCAAATGCATCAAATCATATTGAATCAAATGAAAGCCAAATTCTACAAAGCTAATTAAATCAAAAGAAAGTCAAACACATTCAAACAAAGCTAATTGTATCAAATGAAAATCAAACACATTCAAACAAAGCTTTTTGAATCATATTAAAAGTCAAATGCATTCAAGAAGCTATTGAATCAAATGAAAGTCGGATGCATTTTTTCAAATCATATTGAATCAAATGAAAGTCAAATGTGTTCTACAAAGCTAATTAAATCAAATGAATGTCAAACACAATAAAACAAAGCTATTGAATCAAATGAAAGTCAACCACAGTCAAACAAAGCTTTTTAATAAAAGAAAGTCAAATGCTTTCAACAAAGCTCATTGAATCAAATGAAAGTCAAATGCATTCTATAAAGCTAATTAAATCAAATGAAAGTCAAACACATTCAAAAAGCTAATTGATTCAAATGAAAGTCAAACACATTCAAACAAAGCTTTTTGAATCATATGAAAGTCAAATGCATTCCAAAACCTAATTTAATCAAATGAAAGTCAAATGCATTCTACAAAGCTAATTGAATCAATTGAAAGTGAAAAGCATTCAAACAAAGCTAATTGAATCAAATGAAAGTCTAATGCATTCTACAAAGCTAATTGAATCAAATGAAAGTCAAACATTCAAACAAAGCTTTTTAAATCAAATAAAAGTCAAATGCATTCAACAAAGCTAATTGAATCAAAATAAGTCAAATGCAAGCTAATTAAATCAAATGAAAGTCAAACAACAAAGCTAATTGATTCAAATGAAAGTCAAACACATTCAAACAAAGCTTTTTAATCAAATTAAAGTCGAATGCATTCAAGAAGCTATTTGAATCAAATGAAAGTCAAATGCATTCTTCAAATCAATTGAATCAAAATGAAAGCCAAATGCATTCTACAAAGCTAATTAAATCAAATGAAAGTCAAACACATTCAAACAAAGCTAATTGTATCAAATGAAAATCAAACACATTCAAACAAAGCTTTTTGAATCATATTAAAAGTCAAATGCATTCAAAGAAGCTATTTGAATCAAATGAAAGTCGATGCATTTTTCAAATCATATTGAATCAAATGAAAGTCAAATGCATTCTACAAAGCTAATTAAATCAAATGAATGTCAAACACAATAAAACAAAGCTATTGAATCAAATGAAAGTCAAACCACAGTCAAACAAAGCTTTTTAATCAAAAGAAAGTCAAATGCTTTCAACAAAGCTCATTGAATCAAATGAAAGTCAAATGCATTCTATAAAGCTAATTTAATCAAATGAAAGTCAAACACATTCAAACAAAGCTAATTGATTCAAATGAAAGTCAAACTCATTCAAACAAAGTTTTTGAATAAAAATTAAGTCATATGCATACAACAAAGCTAAAAAGTCAAATGAAAGTCAAATGCATTTTAAAAGCTAATTGAATCAAATGAAAGTCAAACACATTCAAACAAAGCATTTGAATCAAATGAAAGTGAAATGCTTTCAACAAAGCTAATTGAATCAAATGAAAGTCAAACTCATTCAAATAAAGCTTTTTGAATCGTATGAAAGTAAAATGCATTTAACAAAGCTAATTAAATCAAATGAAAGTCAAACACATTTAAACAAAGCTAATTGTATCAAATGAAAATCAAACACATTCAAACAAAGCTTTTTGAATCATATTAAAAGTCAAATGCATTCAAAGAAGCTATTTGAATCAAATGAAAGTCAGATGCATTTTTCAAATCATATTGAATCAAATGAAAGTCAAATGCATTCTACAAAGCTAATTAAATCAAATGAAAGTCAAACACAATAAAACAAAGCTAATTGAATAAAATGAAAGTCAACCACAGTCAAACAAAGCTTTTTTAATAAAAGGAATGTCAAATGCTTTCAACAAAGCTCATTGAATAAAATGAAAGTCAAATGCATTCTATAAAGCTAATTAAATCAAATGAAAGTCAAACACATTCAAACAAAGCTAATTGATTCAAATGAAAGTCAAACTCATTCAACAAAGTTTTTGAATCAAAATTAAAGTCATATGCATACAACAAAGCTAATAAAGTCAAATGAAAGTCAAAGCATTTTAAAAGCTAATTGAATCAAATGAAAGTCAAACACATTCAAACAAAGCATTTTGAATCAAATGAAAGTGAAATGCTTTCAACAAAGCTAAGTGAATCAAATGAAAGTCAAACTCATTCAAATAAAGCTTTTTGAATCGTATGAAAGTAAAATGCATTTAACAAAGCTAAGTGAATCAAATGAAAGTCAAATGCATTCCACAAAGCTAATTGAATCTAATAAAAGTCAAACACATTCAAACAAAGGTAATTGAAACAAATGAAAGTCAAACACATTCAAACAATGGTTTTTGAATCAAATGAAAGTCTAATGCATTCTATAAAGCTAATTGTATCAAATGAAAATCAAACACATTCAAACAAAGCTATTTAAATCAAATGAAAGTCAAATGCATTCTACAAAGCATATTGAATCAAATGAAAGTCAAACACAATCAAACAAAGCTAATTAAATCAAATGAATGTCTAATGCATTCTACAACGCCAATTGAATCAAATGAAAGTCAAACACATTCAAACAAAGCTTTTGGAATCAATTCAAAGTAAAATGCATTCATTAAAGCTAATTGTATCAAATGAAATTCAAATGCATTCTACAAAGCAAATTAAATCAAATGAAAGTAAAACACATTCAAACATAGCTAATTGAATCAAATAAAAGTCAAACATATTCAAACAAAGCTTTTTAAATCATATGAAAGTCAAATGCATTCCACAAAGCAAATTTAATCAAATGAAAGTCAAATGCATTTTACAAAGCTAATTGAATCAATTGAAAATGAAAAGCATTCAAACAAAGCTAATTGAATCAAATGAAACTCTAATGCATTCTACAAAGCTAATTGAACCAAATGAAAGTCAAACACATTCAAACAAAGCTTTTTGAATCAAATGAAAGTCAAATACATTCAACAAAGCTAATTGAATCAAATAAGTCAAACACAATCAAACAAAGCTAATTGAATCAAATGAAAGTCTAATGCATTCAAACGCAATTGAATCAAATGAAAGTCAAACACATTCAAACAAAGCTTTTTGAATCAAATGAAATCAAATGCATTCATCAAATCTAATTGAATCAAATGAAAGTCAAATGCATTCTACAAATAATTAAATCAAATGAAAGTAAAACACATTCAAACATAGCTAATTGATTCAAATAAAAGTCAAACACATTCAAACAAAGGTTTTTGAATCATATGAAAGTCAAATGCATTCCAAAAACCTAGTTTAATCAAATGAAAGTCAAATGCATTCTACAAAGCTAATTGAATCAATTAAAAGTGAAAAGCATTCAAACAAAGCTAATTGAATCAAATGAAAGTCTAATGCATTCTACATCTAATTGAATCAAACGAAAGTCAAACACATTCAAACAAAACTTTATGAATCTAATGAAAGTCAAATGCATTCAACAAAGCTAATTTAATCAAATGAAAGTCAAACACAATCACACAACGCTATTTGAATCTAATGAAAGTCTAATGCATTCTACAAAGCTAATTGAATCAAAAGAAAGTCAAACACATTCAAACAAAGCTTTTTAAATCAAATAAAAGTCAAATGCATTCAACAAAGCTAATTGAATCAAATTAAGTCAAATGCATTTTACAAAGCTAATTAAATCAAATGAAAGTCAAACACATTAAAACAAAGCTAATTGATTCAAATGAAAGTCAAACACATTCAAACAAAGCTTTTTGAATCAAATTAAAGTCAAATGCATTCATAGAAGCTATTTGAATCAAATGAAAGTCAAATGCATTCTTCAAAATCAATCAAATGAAAGCCAAATGCTAATTAAATCAAATGCATTCAAACAAAGCTAATTGTATCAAATGAAAATCAAACACATTCAAACAAAGCTTTTTGAATCATATTAAAAGTCAAATGCATTCAAAGAAGCTATTTGAATCAAATGAAAGTCGGATGCATTTTTCAAATCATATTGAATCAAATGAAAGTCAAATGCATTCTACAAAGCTAATTAAATCAAATGAAGTCAAACACAATAAAACAAAGCTATTGAATCAAATGAAAGTCAACCACAGTCAAACAAAGCTTTTTTAATCAAAAGAAAGTCAAAAGCTTTCAACAAAGCTCATTGAATCAAATGAAAGTCAAATGCATTCTATAAAGCTAATTAAATCAAATGAAAGTCAAACACATTCAAACAAAGCTAATTGATTCAAATGAAAGTCAAACACATTCAAACAAAGCTTTTTGAATCAATGAAAGTCAAATGCATTCAAAAAGCTAATTTAATCAAATGAAAGTTAAATGCATTTACAAAGCTAATTGAATCAATTGAAAGTGAAAGCATTCAAACAAAGCTAATTGAATCAAATGAAAGTCTAATGCATTCTACAAAGCTAATTGAATCAAATGAAAGTCAAAACATTCAAACAAAGCTTTTTTAAATCAAATAAAAGTCAAATGCATTCAACAAAGCTAATTGAATCAAATTAGAGTCAAATGCATTTTATAAAGCTAATTAAATCAAATGAAAGTCAAAACACATTAAAACAAAGCTAATTGATCAAATGAAAGTCAAACACATTCAAACAAAGCTTTTTAAATCAAATTAAAGTCAAATGCATTCATAGAAGCTATTTGAATCAAATGAAAGTCAAATGATTGAATCAAATGAAAGCCAAATGCATTCTACAAAGCTAATTAAATCAAATGAAAGTCAAACACATTCAAACAAAGCTAATTGTATCAAATGAAAATCAAACACATTCAAACAAAGCTAATTGATTCAAATAAAAGTCAAACACATTCAAACAAAGGTTTTTGAATCATATGAAAGTCAAATGCTAATTTAATCAAATGAAAGTCAAATACAAAGCTAATTGAACAAATGAAAGTCAAACACATTCAAACAAAGCTTTTTGAATCAAATGAAAGTCAAATTTCAACAAAGCTAATTGAATCAAATGAAAGTCAAAACACAATCAAACAAAGCTAATTGAATCAAATGAAAGTCAATGCATTCTAAAACGCCAATTGAATCAAATGAAAGTCAAACACATTCAAACAAAGCTTTTTGAATCAAATGAAATTCAAATGCATTCATCAAATCTAATTGAATCAAATGAAAGTCAAATGCATTCTACAAAGATAATTAAATCAATGAAAGTAAAACACATTCAAACATAGCTAATTGATTCAAATAAAAGTCAAACACATTCAAACAAAGGTTTTTGAATCATATGAAAGTCAAATGCATTCCAAAAACCTATTTAATCAAATGAAAGTCAAATGCATTCTACAAAGCTAATTGAATCAATTAAAAGTGAAAAAGCATTCAAACAAAGCTAATTGAATCAAATGAAAGTCTAATGCATTCTACAAGCTAATTGAATCAAACGAAAGTCAAACACATTCAAACAAAAATGAATCTAATGAAAGTCAAATGCATTCAACAAAGCTAATTTAATCAAATGAAAGTCAAACACAATCAAGCTATTGAATCAAATGAAAGTCTAATGCATTCTACAAAGCTAATTGAATCAAAAGAAAGTCAAACACATTCAAACAAAGCTTTTAAATCAAATAAAAGTCAAATGCATTCAACAAAGCTAATTGAATCAAATTAGAGTCAAATGCATTTACAAAGCTAATTAAATCAAATGAAAGTCAAACACATTAAAACAAAGCTAATTGATTCAAATGAAAGTCAAACACATTCAAACAAAGCTTTTTGAATCAAATAAAGTCAAATGCATTCAAGAAAGCTATTTGAATCAAATGAAAGTCAAATGCATTCTTCAAATCATATTGAATCAAATGAAAGCCAAATGCATTCTACAATGCTAATTAAATCAAATGAAAGTCAAACACATTCAAACAAAGCTAATTGTATCAAATGAAAATCAAACACATTCAAACAAAGCTTTTTGAATCATATTAAAAGTCAAATGCATTCAAAAAAGCTATTTGAATCAAATGAAAGTATGCATTTTTCAAATCATATTGAATCAATGAAAGTCAAATGCATTCTACAAAGCTAATTAAATCAAATGAATGTCAAACACAATAAACAAAGCTAATTGAATCAAATGAAAGTCAACACATTCAAACAAAGCTTTTTTTAATCAAAAGAAAGTCAAAAGCTTTCAAACAAAGCTCATTGAATCAAATGAAAGTCAAATGCATTCTATAAAGCTAATTAAATCAAATGAAAGTCAAACACATTCAAACAAAGCTAATTGATCAAATGAAAGTCAAACACATTCAAACAAAGCTTTTTGTGAAAGTCAAATGAATCAAATGAAAGTTAAATGCAACAAAGCTAATTGAATCAAATTGAAAGTGAAAAGCATTCAAACAAAGCTAATTGAATCAAATGAAAAATGCAAAGCTAATTGAATCAAATGAAAGTCAAACATTCAAACAAAGCTTTTTAAATCAAAAAAAGTCAAATGCATTCAACAAAGCTAATTGAATCAAATTAAGTCAAATGCTAAAGCTAATTAAATCAAATGAAAGTCAAACACATTAAAACAAAGCTAATTGATTCAAATGAAAGTCAAACACATTCAAACAAAGCTTTTTTAAATCAAATTAAAGTCAAATGCATTCAAGCTATTTGAATCAAATGAAAGTCAAATGCATTCTTCAAATCATATTGAATCAAATGAAAGCCAAATGCATTCTACAAAGCTAATTAAATCAAATGAAAGTCAAACACATTCAAACAAAGCTAATTGTATCAAATGAAAATCAAACACATTCAAACAAAGATTCAAATAAAAAGTCAAACACATTCAAACAAAGGTTTTGAATCATATGAAAGTCAAATGCATTCCAAAAACCTAATTTAATCAAATGAAAGTCAAATGCATACAAAGCTAATTGAATCAATTGAAAGTAAAAGCATTCAAATAAAGCTAATTGAATCAAATGAAAGTCTAATGCATTCTACAGCTAATTGAATCAAACGAAAGTCAAAACATTCAAACAAAACTTTATGAATCTAATGAAAGTCAAATGCATTCAACAAAGCTAATTTAATCAAATGAAAGTCAAACACAATCACACAACGCTATTTGAATCAAATGAAAGTCTAATGCATTCTACAAAGCTAATTGAATCAAAAGAAAGTCAAACACATTCAAACAAAGCTTTTTAAATCAAATAAAAGTCAAATGCATTCAACAAAGCTAATTGAATCAAATTAGAGTCAAATGCATTTTAAAAGCTAATTAAATCAAATGAAAGTCAAACACATTAAAACAAAGCTAATTGATTCAAATGAAAGTCAAACACATCAAAGCTCAAATGAAAGTCAAACACATTCAAACAAAGCTTTTTAAATCAAATAAAGTGAAATGCATTCATAGAAGCTATTTGAATCAAATGAAAGTCAAATGCATTCTTCAAATCATATTGAATAAATGAAAGCCAAATGCATTCTACAAAGCTAATTAAATCAAATGAAAGTCAAACACATTCAAACAAAGCTAATTGTATCAAATGAAAATCAAACACATTCAAACAAAGCTTTTTGAATCATATTAAAAGTCAAATGCATTCAAAGAAGCTATTTGAATCAAATGAAAGTCGGATGCATTTTTCAAATCATATTGAATCAAATTAAAGTCAAATGCATTCTACAAAGCTAATTAAATCAAATGAAATGTCAAACACAATAAAACAAAGCTATTGAATCAAATGAAAGTCAACCACAGTCAAACAAAGCTTTTTTAATCAAAAGAAAGTCAAATGCTTTCAACAAAGCTCATTGAATCAAATGAAAGTCAAATGCATTCTATAAAGCTAAAATCAAATGAAAGTCAAACACATTCAAACAAAGCTAATTGATTCAAATGAAAGTCAAACTCATTTAAACAAAGTTTTTGAATAAAAATTAAGTCATATGCATACAACAAAGCTAATAAATCAAATGAAAGTCAAATGCATTTTAAAAGCTAATTGAATCAAATGAAAGTCAAACACATTCAAACAAAGCATTTTGAATCAAATGAAAGTGAAATGCTTTCAACAAAGCATTGAATCAAATGAAAGTCAAACTCATTCAAATAAAGCTTTTTGAATCGTATGAAAGTAAAATGCATTTAAAGCTAAGTGAATCAAATGAAAGTCAAATGCATTCCACAAAGCTAATTGAATCTAATAAAAGTCAAACACATTCTAACAAAGGTAATTGAAACAAATGAAAGTCAAACGCATTCAAACAATGGTTTTTGAATCAAATGAAAGTCTAATGCATTCTATAAAGCTAATTGTATCAAATGAAATCAAACACATTCAAACAAAGCTATTTAAATCAAATGAAAGTCAAATGCATTCTACAAAGCATATTGAATCAAATGAAAGTCAAACACAATCAAACAAAGCTAATTAAATCAAATGAATGTCTAATGCATTCTACAACGCCAATTGAATCAAATGAAAGTAAAACACATTCAAACAAAGCTTTTTGAATAATTCAAAGTAAAATGCATTCATTAAAGCTAATTGTATCAAATGAAATTCAAATGCATTCTACAAAGCAAATTAAATCAAATGAAAGTAAAATACATTCAAACATAGCTAATTGATCAAATAAAAGTCAAACATATTCAAACAAAGCTTTTTAAATCATATGAAAGTCAAATGCATTCCACAAAGCAAATTTAATCAAATGAAAGTCAAATGCATTTTACAAAGCTAATTGAATCAATTGAAAATGAAAAGCATTCAAACAAAGCTAATTGAATCAAATGAAACTCTAATGCATTCTACAAAGCTAATTGAAAATGAAAGTCGAACACATTCAAACAAAGCTTTTTGAATCAAATGAAAGTCAAATACATTCAACAAAGCTAATTGAATCAAATGAAAGTCAAACACAATCAAACAAAGCTAATTGAATCAAATGAAAGTCTAATGCATTCTAAAACGCCAATTGAATCAAATGAAAGTCAAACACATTCAAACAAAGCTTTTTGAATCAAATGAAATTCAAATGCATTCATCAAAGCTAATTGAATCAAATGAAAGTCAAATGCATTCTACAAAGATAATTAAATCAATGAAAGTAAAACACATTCAAACATAGCTAATTGATTCAAATAAAAGTCAAACACATTCAAACAAAGGTTTTTGAATCATATGAAAGTCAAATGCATTCCAAAAACCTAATTTAATCAAATGAAAGTCAAATGCATTCTACAAAGCTAATTGAATCAATTGAAAGTGAAAAGCATTCAAAAAAGCTAATTGAATCAAATGAAAGTCTAATGCATTCTACAAGCTAATTGAATCAAATGAAAGTCAAACACATTCAAACAAAACTTTATGAATCTAATGAAAGTCAAATGCATTCAACAAAGCTAATTTAATCAAATGAAAGTCAAACACAATCACACAACGCTATTTGAATCAAATGAAAGTCTAATGCATTCTACAAAGCTAATTGAATCAAAGAAAGTCAAACACATTCAAACAAAGCTTTTTAAATCAAATAAAAGTCAAATGCATTCAACAAAGCTAATTGAATCAAATTAGAGTCAAATGCATTTTATAAAGCTAATTAAATCAAATGAAAGTCAAACACATAAAACAAAGCTAATTGATTCAAATGAAAGTATTAAAACAAAGCTAATTGATTCAAATGAAAGTCAAACACATTCAAACAAAGCTTTTTAAATCAAATTAAAGTCAAATGCATTCATAGAAGCTATTTGAATCAAATGAAAGTCAAATGCATTCTTCAAATCATATTGAATCAAATGAAAGCCAAATGCATTCTACAAAGCTAATTAAATCAAATGAAAGTCAAACACATTCAAACAAAGCTAATTGTATCAAATGAAAATCAAACACATTCAAACAAAGCTTTTTGAATCATATTAAAAGTCAAATGCATTCAAAGAAGCTATTTGAATCAAATGAAAGTCAGATGCATTTTTCAAATCATATTGAATCAAATGAAAGTCAAATGCATTCTACAAAGCTAATTAAATCAAATGAAGTCAAACACAATAAAACAAAGCTAATTGAATCAAATGAAAGTCAACCACAGTCAAACAAAGCTTTTTAATCAAAAGAAAGTCAAATGCTTTCAACAAAGCTCATTGAATCAAATGAAAGTCAAATGCATTCTATAAAGCTAATTAATCAAATGAAAGTCAAACACATTCAAACAAAGCTAATTGATTCAAATGAAAGTCAAACTCATTTAAACAAAGTTTTTGAATAAAAATTAAGTCATATGCATACAACAAAGCTAATAAAGTCAAATGAAAGTCAAATGCATTTTAAAAGCTAATTGAATCAAATGAAAGTCAAACACATTCAAACAAAGCATTTTGAATCAAATGAAAGTGAAATGCTTTCAACAAAGCTAATTGAATCAAATGAAAGTCAAACTCATTCAAATAAAGCTTTTTGAATCGTATGAAAGTAAAATGCATTTAAAAAAGCTAAGTGAATCAAATGAAAGTCAAATGCATTCCACAAAGCTAATTGAATCTAATAAAAGTCAAACACATTCAAACAAAGGTAATTGAAACAAATGAAAGTCAAACGCATTCAAACAATGGTTTTTGAATCAAATGAAAGTCTAATGCATTCTAAAAGCTAATTGTATCAAATGAAAATCCAACACATTCAAACAAAGCTATTTAAATCAAATGAAAGTCAAATTCATTCTACAAAGCATATTGAATCAAATGAAAGTCAAACACAATCAAACAAAGCTAATTAAATCAAATGAATGTCTAATGCATTCTACAACGCCAATTGAATCAAATGAAAGTAAACACATTCAAACAAAGTTTTTGAATAATTCAAAGTAAAATGCATTCATTAAAGCTAATTGTATCAAATGAAATTCAAATGCATTCTACAAAGCAAATTAAATCAAATGAAAGTAAAATACATTCAAACATAGCTAATTGAATCAAATAAAAGTCAAACATATTCAAACAAAGCTTTTTAAATCATATGAAAGTCAAATGCATTCCAAAGCAAATTTAATCAAATGAAAGTCAAATGCATTTTACAAAGCTAATTGAATCAATTGAAAATGAAAAGCATTCAAACAAAGCTAATTGAATCAAATGAAACTCTAATGCATTCTACAAAGCTAATTGAAAATGAAAGTCAAACATTCAAACAAAGCTTTTTGAATCAAATGAAAGTCAAATGCATTCAACAAAGCTAATTGAATCAAATGAAAGTCAAACACAATCAAACAAAGCTAATTGAATCAAATGAAAGTCTAATGCATTCTAAACGCCAATTGAATCAAATGAAAGTCAAACACATTCAAACAAAGCTTTTTGAATCAAATGAAATTCAAATGCATTCATCAAAGCTAATTGAATCAAATGAAAGTCAAATGCATTCTACAAAATAATTAAATCAATGAAAGTAAAACACATTCAAACATAGCTAATTGATTCAAATAAAAGTCAAACACATTCAAACAAAGGTTTTTGAATCATATGAAAGTCAAATGCATTCCAAAAAACCTAATTTAATCAAATGAAAGTCAAATGCATTTACAAAGCTAATTGAATCAATTGAAAGTGAAAAGCATTCAAAAAAGCTAATTGAATCAAATGAAAGTCTAATGCATTCTACAAAGCTAATTGAATCAAAAGAAAGTCAAACACATTCAAACAAAGCTTTTTAAATCAAATAAAAGTCAAATGCATTCAACAAAGCTAATTGAATCAAAAAGTCAAATGCAAAGCTAATTAAATCAAATGAAAGTCAAACACAAACAAAGCATCAAATGAAAGTCAAACACATTAAAACAAAGCTAATTGATTCAAATGAAAGTCAAACACATTCAAACAAAGCTTTTTAAATCAAATTAAAGTGAAATGCATTCAAGAAGCTATTTGAATCAAATGAAAGTCAAATGCATTCTTCAAATCATATTGAATCAAATGAAAGCCAAATGCATTCTACAAAGCTAATTAAATCAAATGAAAGTCAAACACATTCAAACAAAGCTAATTGTATCAAATGAAAATCAAACACATTCAAACAAAGCTTTTTGAATCATATTAAAAGTCAAATGCATTCAAAGAAGCTATTTGAATCAAATGAAAGTCGGATGCATTTTTCAAATCATATTGAATCAAATTAAAGTCAAATGCATTCTACAAAGCTAATTAAATCAAATGAATGTCAAACACAATAAAACAAAGCTATTGAATCAAATGAAAGTCAACCACAGTCAAACAAAGCTTTTTTAATCAAAAGAAAGTCAAATGCTTTCAACAAAGCTCATTGAATCAAATGAAAGTCAAATGCATTCTATAAAGCTAATTTAATCAAATGAAAGTCAAACACATTCAAACAAAGCTAATTGATTCAAATGAAAGTCAAACTCATTAAACAAAGTTTTTGAATAAAAATTAAGTCATATGCATACAACAAAGCTAATAAAGTCAAATGAAAGTCAAATGCATTTTAAAAGCTAATTGAATCAAATGAAAGTCAAACACATTCAAACAAAGCATTTTGAATCAAATGAAAGTGAAATGCTTTCAACAAAGCTGATTGAATCAAATGAAAGTCAAACTCATTCAAATAAAGCTTTTTGAATCGTATGAAAGTAAAATGCATTTAAAAAAGCTAAGTGAATCAAATGAAAGTCAAATGCATTCCACAAAGCTAATTGAATCTAATAAAAGTCAAACACATTCAAACAAAGGTAATTGAAACAAATGAAAGTCAAACGCATTCAAACAATGGTTTTTGAATCAAATGAAAGTCTAATGCATTCTATAAAGCTAATTGTATCAAATGAAAATCCAACACATTCAAACAAAGCTATTTAAATCAAATGAAAGTCAAATTCATTCTACAAAGCATATTGAATCAAATGAAAGTCAAACACAATCAAACAAAGCTAATTAAATCAAATGAATGTCTAATGCATTCTACAACGCCAATTGAATCAAATGAAAGTCAAACACATTCAAACAAAGCTTTTTGAATAATTCAAAGTAAAATGCATTCATTAAAGCTAATTGTATCAAATGAAATTCAAATGCATTCTACAAAGCAAATTAAATCAAATGAAAGTAAAATACATTCAAACATAGCTAATTGAATCAAATAAAAGTCAAACATATTCAAACAAAGCTTTTTAAATCATATGAAAGTCAAATGCATTCCACAAAGCAAATTTAATCAAATGAAAGTCAAATGCATTTTACAAAGCTAATTGAATCAATTGAAAATGAAAAGCATTCAAACAAAGCTAATTGAATCAAATGAAACTCTAATGCATTCTACAAAGCTAATTGAAAATGAAAGTCAAACACATTCAAACAAAGCTTTTTGAATCAAATGAAAGTCAAATACATTCAACAAAGCTAATTGAATCAAATGAAAGTCAAACACAATCAAACAAAGCTAATTGAATCAAATGAAAGTCTAATGCATTCTAAAACGCCAATTGAATCAAATGAAAGTCAAACACATTCAAACAAAGCTTTTTGAATCAAATGAAATTCAAATGCATTCATCAAATCTAATTGAATCAAATGAAAGTCAAATGCATTCTACAAAGATAATTAAATCAATGAAAGTAAAACACATTCAAACATAGCTAATTGATTCAAATAAAAGTCAAACACATTCAAACAAAGGTTTTTGAATCATATGAAAGTCAAATGCATTCCAAAAACCTAATTTAATCAAATGAAAGTCAAATGCATTCTACAAAGCTAATTGAATCAATTGAAAGTGAAAAGCATTCAAAAAAGCTAATTGAATCAAATGAAAGTCTAATGCATTCTACAAGCTAATTGAATCAAACGAAAGTCAAACACATTCAAACAAAACTTTATGAATCTAATGAAAGTCAAATGCATTCAACAAAGCTAATTTAATCAAATGAAAGTCAAACACAATCACACAACGCTATTTGAATCAAATGAAAGTCTAATGCATTCTACAAAGCTAATTGAATCAAAAGAAAGTCAAACACATTCAAACAAAGCTTTTTAAATCAAATAAAAGTCAAATGCATTCAACAAAGCTAATTGAATCAAAAGAGTCAAATGCATTTTATAAAGCTAATTAAATCAAATGAAAGTCAAACACATTAAAACAAAGCTAAATTCAAATGAAAGTCAAACACATTAAAACAAAGCTAATTGATTCAAATGAAAGTCAAACACATTCAAACAAAGCTTTTTGAATCAAATTAAAGTGAAATGCATTCATAGAAGCTATTTGAATCAAATGAAAGTCAAATGCATTCTTCAAATCATATTGAATCAAATGAAAGCCAAATGCATTCTACAAAGCTAATTAAATCAAATGAAAGTCAAACACATTCAAACAAAGCTAATTGTATCAAATGAAAATCAAACACATTCAAACAAAGCTTTTTGAATCATATTAAAAGTCAAATGCATTCAAAGAAGCTATTTGAATCAAATGAAAGTCGGATGCATTTTTCAAATCATATTGAATCAAATAAAGTCAAATGCATTCTACAAAGCTAATTAAATCAAATGAATGTCAAACACAATAAAACAAAGCTAATTGAATCAAATGAAAGTCAACCACAGTCAAACAAAGCTTTTTTAATCAAAAGAAAGTCAAATGCTTTCAACAAAGCTCATTGAATCAAATGAAAGTCAAATGCATTCTATAAAGCTAATTAATCAAATGAAAGTCAAACACATTCAAACAAAGCTAATTGATTCAAATGAAAGTCAAACTCATTTAAACAAAGTTTTTGAATAAAAATTAAGTCATATGCATACAACAAAGCTAATAAAGTCAAATGAAAGTCAAATGCATTTTAAAAGCTAATTGAATCAAATGAAAGTCAAACACATTCAAACAAAGCATTTTGAATCAAATGAAAGTGAAATGCTTTCAACAAAGCTGATTGAATCAAATGAAAGTCAAACTCATTCAAATAAAGCTTTTTGAATCGTATGAAAGTAAAATGCATTTAAAAAAGCTAAGTGAATCAAATGAAAGTCAAATGCATTCCACAAAGCTAATTGAATCTAATAAAAGTCAAACACATTCAAACAAAGGTAATTGAAACAAATGAAAGTCAAACGCATTCAAACAATGGTTTTTGAATCAAATGAAAGTCTAATGCATTCTATAAAGCTAATTGTATCAAATGAAAATCAAACACATTCAAACAAAGCTATTTAAATCAAATGAAAGTCAAATGCATTCTACAAAGCATATTGAATCAAATGAAAGTCAAACACAATCAAAAAAGCTAATTTAAATCAAATGAATGTCTAATGCATTCTACAACGCCAATTGAATCAAATGAAAGTCAAACACATTCAAACAAAGCTTTTTGAATAATTCAAAGTAAAATGCATTCATTAAAGCTAATTGTATCAAATGAAATTCAAATGCATTCTACAAAGCAAATTAAATCAAATGAAAGTAAAACACATTCAAACATAGCTAATTGAATCAAATAAAAGTCAAACATATTCAAACAAAGCTTTTTAAATCATATGAAAGTCAAATGCATTCACAAAGCAAATTTAATCAAATGAAAGTCAAATGCATTTTACAAAGCTAATTGAATCAATTGAAAATGAAAAGCATTCAAACAAAGCTAATTGAATCAAATGAAACTCTAATGCATTCTACAAAGCTAATTGAATCAATGAAAGTCAAACACATTCAAACAAAGCTTTTTGAATCAAATGAAAGTCAAATACATTCAACAAAGCTAATTGAATCAAATGAAAGTCAAACACAATCAAACAAAGCTAATTGAATCAAATGAAAGTCTAATGCATTCTAAAACGCCAATTGAATCAAATGAAAGTCAAACACATTCAAACAAAGCTTTTTGAATCAAATGAAATTCAAATGCATTCATCAAATCTAATTGAATCAAATGAAAGTCAAATGCATTCTACAAAGATAATTAAATCAATGAAAGTAAAACACATTCAAACATAGCTAATTGATTCAAATAAAAGTCAAACACATTCAAACAAAGGTTTTTGAATCATATGAAAGTCAAATGCATTCCAAAAACCTAATTTAATCAAATGAAAGTCAAATGCATTCTACAAAGCTAATTGAATCAATTGAAAGTGAAAAGCATTCAAACAAAGCTAATTGAATCAAATGAAAGTCTAATGCATTCTACAAAGCTAATTGAATCAAACGAAAGTCAAACACATTCAAACAAAACTTTATGAATCTAATGAAAGTCAAATGCATTCAACAAAGCTAATTTAATCAAATGAAAGTCAAACACAATCACACAACGCTATTTGAATCAAATGAAAGTCTAATGCATTCTACAAAGCTAATTGAATCAAAAGAAAGTCAAACACATTCAAACAAAGCTTTTTAAATCAAATAAAAGTCAAATGCATTCAACAAAGCTAATTGAATCAAATTAGAGTCAAATGCATTTTATAAAGCTAATTAAATCAAATGAAAGTCAAACACATTAAAACAAAGCTAATTGATTCAAATGAAGCTAATTGATTCAAATGAAAGTCAAACACATTCAAACAAAGCTTTTTTAAATCAAATTAAAGTCAAATGCATTCATAGAAGCTATTTGAATCAAATGAAAGTCAAATGCATTCTTCAAATCATATTGAATCAAATGAAAGCCAAATGCATTCTACAAAGCTAATTAAATCAAATGAAAGTCAAACACATTCAAACAAAGCTAATTGTATCAAATGAAAATCAAACACATTCAAACAAAGCTTTTTGAATCATATTAAAAGTCAAATGCATTCAAAGAAGCTATTTGAATCAAATGAAAGTCAATGCATTTTTCAAATCATATTGAATCAAATGAAAGTCAAATGCATTCTACAAAGCTAATTAAATCAAATGAAAGTCAAACACAATAAAACAAAGCTAATTGAATCAAATGAAAGTCAACCACAGTCAAACAAAGCTTTTTTAATCAAAAGAAAGTCAAATGCTTTCAACAAAGCTCATTGAATCAAATGAAAGTCAAATGCATTCTATAAAGCTAATTAAATCAAATGAAAGTCAAACACATTCAAACAAAGCTAATTGATTCAAATGAAAGTCAAACTCATTTAAACAAAGTTTTTGAATCAAAATTAAGTCATATGCATACAACAAAGCTAATAAAGTCAAATGAAAGTCAAATGCATTTTAAAAGCTAATTGAATCAAATGAAAGTCAAACACATTCAAACAAAGCATTTTGAATCAAATGAAAGTGAAATGCTTTCAACAAAGCTAATTGAATCAAATGAAAGTCAAACTCATTCAAATAAAGCTTTTTGAATCGTATGAAAGTAAAATGCATTTAAAAAGCTAAGTGAATCAAATGAAAGTCAAATGCATTCCACAAAGCTAATTGAATCTAATAAAAGTCAAACACATTCAAACAAAGGTAATTGAAACAAATGAAAGTCAAACACATTCAAACAATGGTTTTTGAATCAAATGAAAGTCTAATGCATTCTATAAAGCTAATTGTATCAAATGAAAATCCAAACACATTCAAACAAAGCTATTTAAATCAAATGAAAGTCAAATTCATTCTACAAAGCATATTGAATCAAATGAAAGTCAAACACAATCAAACAAAGCTAATTAAATCAAATGAATGTCTAATGCATTCTACAACGCCAATTGAATCAAATGAAAGTCAAACACATTCAAACAAAGCTTTTTGAATAATTCAAAGTAAAATGCATTCATTAAAGCTAATTGTATCAAATGAAATTCAAATGCATTCTACAAAGCAAATTAAATCAAATGAAAGTAAAATACATTCAAACATAGCTAATTGAATCAAATAAAAGTCAAACATATTCAAACAAAGCTTTTTAAATCATATGAAAGTCAAATGCATTCCACAAAGCAAATTTAATCAAATGAAAGTCAAATGCATTTTACAAAGCTAATTGAATCAATTGAAAATGAAAAGCATTCAAACAAAGCTAATTGAATCAAATGAAACTCTAATGCATTCTACAAAGCTAATTGAATCAAATGAAAGTCAAACACATTCAAACAAAGCTTTTTGAATCAAATGAAAGTCAAATACATTCAACAAAGCTAATTGAATCAAATGAAAGTCAAACACAATCAACAAAGCTAATTGAATCAAATGAAAGTCTAATGCATTCTAAAACGCCAATTGAATCAAATGAAAGTCAAACACATTCAAACAAAGCTTTTTGAATCAAATGAAATTCAAATGCATTCATCAAAGCTAATTGAATCAAATGAAAGTCAAATGCATTCTACAAAGATAATTAAATCAAATGAAAGTAAAACACATTCAAACATAGCTAATTGATTCAAATAAAAGTCAAACACATTCAAACAAAGGTTTTTGAATCATATGAAAGTCAAATGCATTCCAAAAACCTAATTTAATCAAATGAAAGTCAAATGCATTCTACAAAGCTAATTGAATCAATTGAAAGTGAAAAGCATTCAAATAAAGCTAATTGAATCAAATGAAAGTCTAATGCATTCTACAAAGCTAATTGAATCAAACGAAAGTCAAACACATTCAAACAAAACTTTATGAATCTAATGAAAGTCAAATGCATTCAACAAAGCTAATTTAATCAAATGAAAGTCAAACACAATCACACAACGCTATTTGAATCAAATGAAAGTCTAATGCATTCTACAAAGCTAATTGAATCAAAAGAAAGTCAAACACATTCAAACAAAGCTTTTTAAATCAAATAAAAGTCAAATGCATTCAACAAAGCTAATTGAATCAAATTAGAGTCAAATGCATTTTATAAAGCTAATTAAATCAAATGAAAGTCAAACACATTAAAACAAAGCTAAATTCAAATCAAACACATTAAAACAAAGCTAATTGAAATGAAAGTCAAACACATTCAAACAAAGCTTTTTAAATCAAATTAAAGTCAAATGCATTCATAGAAGCTATTTGAATCAAATGAAAGTCAAATGCATTCTTCAAATCATATTGAATCAAATGAAAGCCAAATGCATTCTACAAAGCTAATTAAATCAAATGAAAGTCAAACACATTCAAACAAAGCTAATTGTATCAAATGAAAATCAAACACATTCAAACAAAGCTTTTTGAATCATATTAAAAGTCAAATGCATTCAAAGAAGCTATTTGAATCAAATGAAAGTCAGATGCATTTTTCAAATCATATTGAATCAAATGAAAGTCAAATGCATTCTACAAAGCTAATTAAATCAAATGAAGTCAAACACAATAAAACAAAGCTATTGAATCAAATGAAAGTCAACCACAGTCAAACAAAGCTTTTTTAATCAAAAGAAAGTCAAATGCTTTCAACAAAGCTCATTGAATCAAATGAAAGTCAAATGCATTCTATAAAGCTAATTAAATCAAATGAAAGTCAAACACATTCAAACAAAGCTAATTGATTCAAATGAAAGTCAAACTCATTCAAACAAAGTTTTTGAATCAAAATTAAAGTCATATGCATACAACAAAGCTAATAAAGTCAAATGAAAGTCAAATGCATTTTAAAAGCTAATTGAATCAAATGAAAGTCAAACACATTCAAACAAAGCATTTTGAATCAAATGAAAGTGAAATGCTTTCAACAAAGCTGATTGAATCAAATGAAAGTCAAACTCATTCAAATAAAGCTTTTTGAATCGTATGAAAGTAAAATGCATTTAAAAAAGCTAAGTGAATCAAATGAAAGTCAAATGCATTCCACAAAGCTAATTGAATCTAATAAAAGTCAAACACATTCAAACAAAGGTAATTGAAACAAATGAAAGTCAAACGCATTCAAACAATGGTTTTTGAATCAAATGAAAGTCTAATGCATTCTATAAAGCTAATTGTATCAAATGAAAATCAACACATTCAAACAAAGCTATTTAAATCAAATGAAAGTCAAATGCATTCTACAAAGCATATTGAATCAAATGAAAGTCAAACACAATCAAACAAAGCTAATTGAATCAAATGAATGTCTAATGCATTCTACAACGCCAATTGAATCAAATGAAAGTCAAACACATTCAAACAAAGCTTTTTGAATCAATTCAAAGTAAAATGCATTCATTAAAGCTAATTGTATCAAATGAAATTCAAATGCATTCTACAAAGCAAATTAAATCAAATGAAAGTAAAACACATTCAAACATAGCTAATTGATTCAAATAAAAGTCAAACATATTCAAACAAAGCTTTTTTAAATCATATGAAAGTCAAATGCATTCCACAAAGCAAATTTAATCAAATGAAAGTCAAATGCATTTTACAAAGCTAATTGAATCAATTGAAAAATGAAAAGCATTCAAACAAAGCTAATTGAATCAAATGAAACTCTAATGCATTCTACAAAGCTAATTGAA